>NC_069506.1:147367434-147382434 GCF_027579735.1 Bombina bombina | reverse complement strand
ATAGTCCATAAGCTCTGCATGTTTAAAATTTTTGGGGTGACCGCTTTAATTTGCACCTCTATTGACCCTGCTTTTGTCTTTCCTACTTATCTGTTTACTATTCTCTGCTATGGACTATCATCATTCTGAAAGAAAATAATTTATCAGTTAGGCATAAATTATGTTATTTATATATTCTCCTTACATTTGCCTATCAGAAATGAAATCTGATTATTCTAATATCAGTGAGATTTAGTATAGAATACAGCAGGGTCAGCTCTATTATTAAATCAGGCTGGACCATGAGACTCAAGCAGCATATTCTGGCTAATATTGTTTTAGGAGAAATGACTCACATGATCATTTTTACCTTTTGAGACTGCTGGCTATGGTTGGGGCATTGAGAACTGCGAAGCAACGTTTTATTCTTGGACGACTCAGGCAGCACAAAGTCACGATCTGATACAAGACTGATAGTTCCATGATTTAATGCAATAAACAAGAGTAAACTCGTTAAAAAAAAATAATAATTTATGTTTACCTGACAAATTAATTTCTTTCATGATGGTGAGAGTCCACAAGTCATTATGTGTGGGTATATTCCCTTCCTGACCACAAGGAGGAAGTAAAAGACTCCCCACCACAGAGCTTCCCTCTCACATATGATTCTCAATCATACATATGATGAGGGGAAGAAAAGAAAGCAGGAAAGGCAAAGTGATGCAAAGAAAAGCTAAAACAATTATTGCTGCCACCTGAAAGGGCAGGACTTGTGGACTCTTACATCATGAAATAAATTAATTTATCAGGTAAGCATAAATTTTGTTTTCTTTCATCAGTTAATGAAAGCCGTGAAGCCCAAAAGATCACAATGAATAGGGTGGACAAACAGTGAAGGCAGGATGTTACGTTTCAGGCACAGGGCCGAATTTACATCTCAGGTGACTGTAGGCACAAAAACCTGAAGCTCCCCCCCCCCAACACACACAAAAAAAGTTAAAAAAAACTGAAGACATTTTTTTTATTAATATTTAGGACAACTAAAAATAAATATTAGATGTAAAACATTAAAGCTTAAGGTAATTACATTTTCCCTTTTATGGAGATACCCAAATACATACACGAATTGCAATATTTGTTGTAATGGAAGCTACACCAAAAATCAATATTCACTTAACTCAAATGACCATACAATTTATTTTATGTATAACAAAAACAAATCATGTTAAACTTTTAATGCAAAATATTCTAAAGAAAACCCTATTTAAAGGGACATACAATGTGACAGTTTGCAAGGGCATTTTTTTTATTGCACTAGTGCTTGCACAGAAGTGTGTTAGCCTCTTGCAAAAGAGTTAAACAAATAGTCAATGTCAGTTCTGAGACAGCAATACACATCTGTGCAGACCAAGATGGGCTCACAGGACATGTTTACTGACAAGCCATTAGTGTATTGCTTTTTTGGAAAGGACTTTGACTATGTGCTTAACATTTTGTTGGAGTTAAACACAGTTTTTGGTAAATAATAGCAATATTAAAACTAGAAGTATGCACGCTCATCAACAACCTTTGCAGCCAGTGGAAGAAAATATAAAATGTAGGTCTTTTTTCCACTACATTAAAAAAAATCTTGTGAACTCTGATATATTTGGTACAAATACACACAGATGTTAAATTTATTTTGTTCGGAAATATAAATATAATATGATGTTGCTCTTAAAGGAAAAAATGGATTGTTGTAGATTATATGTAATCCAGGGGTCAACAAATGTGTTTAAAATTAGAAGGCAGTAAGAATATTTAGAAGCTCTACATTTAGGACCCAGACAGTGGTATTTGTATATAGATCTATAGTAAATAATCCAGAAAATTCAGAGGTAAAATTCAACTTACCACAAGACACAAACATACCACGGCACTATGGCCCGCTGAACTTTCCTCCCAAAGACAGCCTCAGAATAACAAACATATAAACTTTAAAAAAAGGACAGACTTATCCTGATGAAAAAGGTATGCATGACAAAACTAAAAGCTTACAGACCCTTCTAGCTGAAGGTCTAAACCATGCATTAGCTCAAAAGGAGGAGTTTGAAGAACCCTCAAAACCAGATGAACCCCTTAACGACCGCAACATACCCTGTATGTCGCTGGTCGTTAAGGGTTTCTGCTTATAATAGCGTGGGTCTCACCGCCAACAGCAACACTGCATTATTATAGCCTCCCTTCCTCCAGCATGCTTCTTGAAATAGAGTGCTCTCCATAGAAAGACCAGTGATGTGCAGAGTATGTCGCTGGTTGTTAAGGGGTTAAAGGAATATAAAACCAAAATTTTTTCATTCATGATTCAGATAGAGCATAGAAAACAGAAAGAGACAAAATCCTTTAATGAACTGGCTAATAACAACATTTTATGTAAGCCTTCCTGCAGGAACTCAAGAACTTTAGGAATTCTAAAAGTATTACAATGGTAGGCTTTGTGAGAACACCAAGAAAAAAAGGTTTTCCAGACCTTATGATAAATATATCTGATAACAGGTTTCCTAGCCTGAATCTGGGTATCAATATCCTTGTCAGCAAAATCTCTCCCAGACCAAGTGAAGCGTTCAGTCACCCTGCTGTCAAAATTAGAGTTTTGGGAGCTTGATAATAGAATGTGCCTTGAGAGAGAAGATCCTTTCTTAGAGGAAGCCTCCAAAGTGGAAACAAGGATATCTGTACCAGATCAACAAAGCAAATCCTGTGAGGGCACATCAGAGCAATCAGAATTGCTGAGGCTTGTTCCTCCTTGATTCTTACTATTACTCTTGATACTAATACAAACTGAGGAAATATGTAAATCAGGTTGAATAACCAAGGGACCACTAGGGTATCTATCAGACTCGCCAGAGGGTCCCGAGACCTGGCACAATACTGAGGCAGTTTGTAACTCAAATGAGAAGCCATGAGATCTATCTCTGGCAGACTCCAACATCTCACAATTTGGTCAAAATATTCCTGATTCAGAGACCATTCCCCTGGGTGAAGACACTGGTGACTGAGAAAGTCTACCTCCCAATTGTTCACACCTGTGGAAGGCAGAAGTCCTTCAATGATGGCACTCTTCCAAACTGATGATGCGGGGCACTTCCCTCATTGCTAAGAAACTGCTTCCTCCCTGATGATTGCCCTAAGCCACTGCAGTGATATTGTCTAACTGGAATCTGACAAAAGATTTTTGTCTGTGGTCACTGGCCAGGCCAACTCTGGAGAGCCCTGAAGATTGCACAGAGATTCCCGATATTTATTGGTAATCTTGCTTCCTGAGGAGACCAAACTTCCTGCACTCTCCGAGGCCCCCAGGCTACACCCCAACCTAAAAGAGTGGCATCTGTGGAGATTGCTGTCCACAATGGTTGAAGAAAGATGCTCCTTGATCCACAGACTAGTGCCTCTTCCACCATGACTATCTTGTCTTGTGATCAAATAGAATCCTTGTGGTCCCCATTCCATTGATTCATCCTCTGCAAAAGGAGGGCCTGAAGATGAAATCTGGAAAATGGAAATGCATCTGAGGCAGCCAACATGAGACCACAACTTCCATGCACTGAGCTACGGGGGAGAGAGGATTCAGCTGCAGAAGGTCACAGGCCTCTTGCAGCTTCAGTCTGCACTGATCTGACAGAAACAAAGAAATAGTCAAAGAATCGATTATATACCCCAGTAAATGCATATGGATCTGAGGAGTTAATGAGCATTTTGAAAGATTTATTTTCCAACCGTTACTCTGAAGAAACTGAAGAACCAGATGATAAAAAGGAGCCTGAACTGGAATGTCGTCCATGTACTGGACTACAAAAACTTCTTGAGCTCCAATTACAGACAGCAGAGTTCCCCAGTACTTTTGTAAACACTCTGCGAGCTGTAGCCAGACCAAAATGAAGGGCCAAAAACTGAAAATGCTTGTCTAGAAAGGCAAATTTCAGGAACTTTACATGGATATATGTTTAGGAGCCAGCCCATTCCTGGAGCACTATATTTCAACAGTTTTGTAAGAAATGCTATCTATTTGCAAGAGCACGAGATGGCAGCACTATTTCCTGCCATGTAATGCTCCAGATGCATACTTAGGTATCTCTTAAAGTATAGGAGAAAAAAAAGAAAGAAAAATAAGCATTATATAAGCACACTAATACGTATAAGTAATCAGAGTGTGTGTATACAGTAATAGATAATTAGCCCGGGCGTCGCTCATTATTTAAAACGTAACTGTTAATAAAGATCCCTATTACTGTCTGCATCAGGTACACTAATCTAGTCTTTCACCAGAACTTCTTGGCAATTAATTTAAAAATCTGGGTATTTCCGCGCTGTATCCCCTACAAAAATGAGATATCACCCAGAGTACAAGGAGTAAAGTGAAAGACTAGAATAGTGTACCTGATATAGATAGTGATAGGGATCTTTTGTACTCTCTGTACACTTGGCAATGGGGATAATTACCGATTTTGTGCTGATCCTGGTTCATTATTAGTGAACCTTGCCTATGATGATAGTTTACTTACCACACTATATGGTACTATGGACAGATATGCTAAGGCACTGTGGCTGAGCTCTGTAGTAACCCAAGGGTTGCAGGTTCGATCCCCGGCGAGGTCCACTCAGCCTTTCATCCTTCTGAGGTCGATAAAATGAGCAGCACCTTGAGGCCCTTAAAGATGATTAGCTGTGTTTTACAAGTACCCAATACATACATACTAGTATCATTCAGGGAGTAGCGTTTGTTTATTTTACTTATGTTTTAAATGCTTGTGTTCTTTAGTAAGTATACTTTATTAAAAGTTAAAAGATTAGAAAAGTCAAACATAAAATCATCAGATAATAACATACACAAGGTTTCTAAATGATCAAGTAATAAACCTGCACTTACTATTACTACATAACCAAAGCCTAACGACGTTTAAAATGTTTTTTATTTTATTGTTGCGATGTCATGATTGCCAGCCCCCCAAAAACAGCAGCCTTACTCATTCTCTAAACCACCCATCCTTTTTAAATAAATGACCATATGTCAACCCCCACCAACGTACGTGCAATTAAAATAAAAATTGTGAAGTACAGTACATCATATAGCGTTACGATGTTATTATGCTCATCAAGGGGTGATTTAAACAATGTCTATTTTATGACTGTAATAGTTTGAAATTATTATTATGCACAGTTTCATGACTTTTAAAACTTTATTTAAAATGATAGCATATCTAAGGGAGATTTGTTGATACTTCCGTTCAATAAGATGCCTCTATCGATCTTCAATAAATGTTTCTCTTGCTGCAATCACTGCGGTCACCCGACCTCAAATAAAGTGGTGTCGGACAGGGAACTCCTGATCTGAATGCACATAAGTAAACTCGAGCACACTAGAGTGCATGCGCAGACAGGTGAGTTATACCCGGAACTAATGGGAAAAGGGAGAACGCTGGTTGCCCACCATGATTGGCTTATGCAAATGAGCCTCACGGTGGGTTTCAAAATCCTACCACTTTCTAGCTGGAATAGCAAGAGAACAGAGAAAAAAGTGCAGCCCAATTTGATCAAAGTATTAATATTATCAACCCTGTACAATGTGATAGAGCTTACCATCCCCTTAAGTTTTAAATAATGAAGGACCCCCAGGCTAATGATCTATTATTGTATACACACACTCTGATTACATATATGTATTAGTGTGCTTATATAATGCTTCTTCTTCTTTTTTTCCCCTCCTAAACTTTAACATATATTATACTAGCATTGAGCACTGCCCACCAGTGAGAACATAGGATTACCACTGTTGGGATATGTGTAGAGTGGTTTGTGTTTCACTTGTTTGATCCACAATATATAGCTGGGATAAATTTATATCTACCTAGGTATCTCTTCAACAAAGAATATCATGGGAAATAAGCTAATTTGGTAATAGAAGTAAATTGGAAACTTTTTTTTAAATGGTATGCACCGTCTGGCTGTTAGATTACCCACTAGGGTTCTTGAAAGCAGATAACAGAGGCAATCTTCATACCTGTTTTGCCCAGAGTCTTCTTAAATCTTCTTGCAGGGAAGTTTCCTAGGGGTACTGGGTCCCAAGTTAGGTCTGTGCCCACAAATCATATGAAACAAATAATAAACTCTTGATAGTAGAGCACCTCTGAAATCTATAACCTCTCTCCTCAGAGGCCAATAACAAACTGGGGAGGAAGAGGAGGTAGGAGGGGCTAAAGCTCTGTGAGGGTCATTGACCACCTCCTTATAGACTGGAATATATCCCACATGTTATGAAGCTATGGACTCTCATCAGCTAAGAAGGAAATCATTTTTGGGGGTTTCATATCCCTTTAAGTAACATATTAAAAATGGGTTTGTGCTTTAAAAACGACCAAGTTAGAATAATTAGTGGTATTAGATAGTTGTATATTAATCATAAATGGATGTGGGGTATAATGTCAAAAGTATAGTCTTTACATAACTTGTATATCCTCAAATAATAGGCACCATTTTATTTTACATTTCTAGCTATTTTTTTTCTGGAATTTACTCCAATATGAATTAATAGCAGTTCTGCTCGCTAAGATTGTTACATTTGTATCTTCATCTTATATATTTTTATAAACCTTAGATCTGTTTTTTGGAAAGTGAATCTAATACAATATATAGACAAAGGTTAAAGGTAAACTATAACTACTTGTAATGAGTGCTGGAATTTAAAGTGATACTAACACCATTAATCTTATGTTACTATATCACTTGAAATACTATGCAATATATAAAAACAAGCCGCAAACCATAAGTTCACATCATTTTTTGAGACCCTGTCAACAATAATTCCAGTATAAGTCAATATTCTCCAGTAGTGATGTCCCGAACTGTTCGCCCGCGAACGGTTCACAGCGAACATAGCTTGTTGATCCGCCCCTATGTGTCATCATTGTGGAAACTTTATGTCACAGCCGCCTGACACATTAGAGCCAATCAACATCAGACACTCCCTCACAGACACTCCCAGCTACTCGGAATCCGCCATTTTAGACTCATAACGACCTTGTTTTTTTAATGAGAGGACGTGTTGTGTTTTTGCTCCTGACATTAATAGGAAAAACATAGCTAGACTAGTGTATTTACAGTCCAGAAGGACTCCACTCATCTCTGCTGCAAGCACAGCACCCCAAAAAGCCCTTTTTAGGGCTATATTTTGTGGCGGTTTTTTTTTTCTTCGTTTTTTTTTATTAGCATTTGCCTGGCTTTCAGCTGTGTGTTTAAGGCTCACAGCATATGCTGTGACTACTGCCACCACTGATATCTCCCTAACAACATTAGTTTAAATTTAACTAACCCAAAAATATAATTATTTTTCTAGTGTAATTTTTTTTCATTTTCTATTAGGCCAGTGTCACACAGCATATACTCTGGTTCATTGCTCTGTGCCAGCCAGCAGCCACCAGTGTTAATATCCGTTTATAACATTATTTTAAATTTAAAAAACTATTTTGCTAGTGTAATCTAATTACATTTACTATCATGCCTGTGTCTGTCAGGCTCACTCAGCATTAATATACATCTTTTTTTTTCAGTCTTTTGGTTAATTGGTCTGTGCCAGGCAGCCACCCAGCACTCATATCTATTTTTCTTTCACCTTAATTTTAATATAAAAAAAAAAAAAGTTTAAATTTGTTTGCTAGTGTAATCTAATATAATTTTCTATCCGGCCTGTGTGTTTTGCTGACATAGAGAGCCTACTGTGTTTACTTGCTGCCCTCCCTAGTCTATGAGCCACGACTCATATGTGTTTAACCTTTTTTTAATTTCCCCCCCCAAAAAATAATTTCAATCATTTTTCTAGTGCAATCTAATAGTATTTTCTATCAGGCGTGTGCGTATCCGACATACAGAGCCTACTGTTTTTAATAGCTGCCCTTCCAAGGCTATCAGCCATGACTCATATGTATGTGCTTAACCTTTTTCTTAAAATTTCCAAAAAAAAGTCTTTAAATCATTATGCTAGTGTAATCTAATTGTATTTTCTATCAGGCCTGTGTCTAACTGTCTATCTGACTTACACAGCATACTGTTGTTATAATTGCTGCCCTACGTAGCAGCCAGCCAGTGCGACCACTCATAGAGTCATATGTGCATTGCACTTCTTAACATAATTTTAATATTAAAATCTAAAATTTTCAAATATTTTGCTAGTGTAATGTAACTTAATTTTCTATCAGTCCTGTGTTTTTGTCACTTACACAGCATACTGTGTTAAATTGCTGCCCTACCTACCATCCACGACTCATATCTGCCAGCCTGTCTGCCAGGCCCAAGTAGCCAATTAGTGGCACCAATCACAATTCTTGTAACAGTAATAAAAAAATAAAAAATCATAATTTTTTGGACTGCAAATATTCAGTCTCCTAGTGCCATTGAATTTCATTTACCTCCTGCCTGCCACTGCCAGCCTTTTGTGCCAGGCCGTCTAGCCAACTATTTACACCAATCATAATTGTTGTCACAGTCAGACAGTATAGTTATTAATTTAAATAAAAAAATTTTTTAGTGTTGATCTTAATCCTCAGTTTGCTCGTGCCTTTGAATTTCACTTTTCTACAGCCTTCCAAGCCTGTGTGCCAGGCCTACTTAAAAAATATTTACACCAATCATATTTGTTGTGACAGTATTCTAATAATTAAAAATTAAAATTTTTGGTAATAGTTGCTGTGATTTGAATCCTCAGTTTGCTGGTGCCATTGAATAGCACTTTCCTCCTGCCTTGCAGCCTGCTGTGAGCCAGGCCCACCTAGCCAATTGTTGTCAGCAATCATATTTCTGTTAACAGTATTGCAAAAATTGTCAATCATCACTGTTTAGACTGTCAGTAATCAGTCTCCTAGTGTCCTTGAATTGCATCTACCTCCTGCCTGCCATCCTTTTGTGCCAGGCCGTCTTGCCAACTATTTACACCAATCCTAATTTTTTGTCACAGTATAGTTACTAATTAAAATTAAAAAAATCTTGATTGTTGATGATCTTAATCCTCAGTTTGCTCGTGCCTTTGAATTGCACTTTTCTACAGCCTTCCAAGCCTGTGTGCCAGGCCTACTTAAAAAATATTTACACCAATCATATTTGTTGTGACAGTATTCTAATAATTAAAAATAAAAATTTTTGGTAATAGTTGCTGTGATTTGAATCCTCAGTTTGCTGGTGCCATTGAATAGCACTTTCCTCCTGCCTTGCAGCCTGCTGTGAGCCAGGCCCACCTAGCCAATTGTTGTCAGCAATCATATTTCTGTTAACAGTATTGTAAAAATTGTCAATCATCACTGTTTAGACTGTCAGTAATCAGTCTCTTAGTTTCCTTGAATTGCATCTACCTCCTGCCTGCCATCCTTTTGTGCCAGGCCGTCTTGCCAACTATTTACACCAATCCTAATTTTTTGTCACAGTATAGTTACTAATTACAATTAAAAAAATCTTTATTGTTGATGATCTTAATCCTCAGTTTGCTCGTGCCTTTGAATTGCACTTTTCTACAGCCTTCCAAGCCTGTGTGCCAGGCCTACTTAAAAAATATTTACACCAATCATATTTGTTGTGACAGTATTCTAATAATTAAAAATTAAAAATGTTGGTAATAGTTGCTGTGATTTGAATCCTCAGTTTGCTGGTGCCATTGAATAGCACTTTCCTCCTGCCTTGCAGCCTGCTGTGAGCCAGGCCCACCTAGCCAATTGTTGTCAGCAATCATATTTCTGTTAACAGTATTTCAAAAATTGTCAATCATCACTGTTTAGACTGTCAGTAATCAGTCTCCTAGTGTCCTTGAATTGCATCTACCTCCTGCCTGCCATCCTTTTGTGCCAGGCCGTTTTTCCAACTATTTTCACCAATCCTAATTTTTTGTCACAGTATAGTTACTAATTACAATTAAAAAAATCTTTATTGTTGATGATCTTAATCCTCAGTTTGCTGGTGCCCTTGAATAGCACTTTTCTACAGCCTTCCAAGCCTGTGTGCCAGGCCTACTTAAAAAATATTTACACCAATCATATTTGTTGTGACAGTATTCTAATAATTAAAAATTAAAATTTTTGGTAATAGTTGCTGTGATTTGAATCCTCAGTTTGCTGGTGCCATTGAATAGCACTTTCCTCCTGCCTTGCAGCCTGCTGTGAGCCAGGCCCACCTAACCAATTGTTGTCAGCAATCATATTTCTGTTAACAGTATTGCAAAAATTGTCAATCATCATTGTTTAGACTGTCAGTAATCAGTCTCCTAGTGCCCTTGAATTGCATCTACCTCCTGCCTGCCATCCTTTTGTGCCAGGCCGTCTTGCCAACTATTTACACCAATCCTAATTTTTTGTCACAGTATAGTTACTAATTAAAATTAAAAAAATCTTGATTGTTGATGAACTTAATCCTCAGTTTACTCGTGCCTTTGAATTGCACTTTTCTACAGCCTTCCAAGCCTGTGTGCCAGGCCTACTTAAAAAATATTTACACCAATCATATTTGTTGTGACAGTATTCTAATAATTAAAAATTAAATTTTTTGGTAATAGTTGCTGTGAGTTGAATCCTCAGTTTGCTGGTGCCATTGAATAGCACTTTCCTCCTGCCTTGCAGCCTGCTGTGAGCCAGGCCCACCTAGCCAATTGTTGTCAGCAATCATATTTCTGTTAACAGTATTGCAAAAATTGTCAATCATCACTGTTTAGACTGTCAGTAATCAGTCTCCTAGTTTCCTTGAATTGCATCTACCTCCTGCCTGCCATCCTTTTGTGCCAGGCCGTCTTGCCAACTATTTACACCAATCCTAATTTTTTGTCACAGTATAGTTACTAATTACAATTAAAAAAATCTTTATTGTTGATGATCTTAATCCTCAGTTTGCTCGTGCCTTTGAATTGCACTTTTCTACAGCCTTCCAAGCCTGTGTGCCAGGCCTACTTAAAAAATATTTACACCAATCATATTTGTTGTGACAGTATTCTAATAATTAAAAATTAAAATTTTTGGTAATAGTTGCTGTGATTTGAATCCTCAGTTTGCTGGTGCCATTGAATAGCACTTTCCTCCTGCCTTGCAGCCTGCTGTGAGCCAGGCCCACCTAGCCAATTGTTGTCAGCAATCATATTTCTGTTAACAGTATTTCAAAAATTGTCAATCATCACTGTTTAGACTGTCAGTAATCAGTCTCCTAGTGTCCTTGAATTGCATCTACCTCCTGCCTGCCATCCCTTTGTGCCAGGCCGTCTTGCCAACTATTTACACCAATCCTAATTTTTTGTCACAGTATAGTTACTAATTAAAATTAAAAAAATCTTGATTGTTGATGATCTTAATCCTCAGTTTGCTCGTGCCCTAGAATTGCACTTTTCTACAGCCTTCCAAGCCTGTGTGCCAGGCCTACTTGAAAAATATTTACACCAATCCTATTTGTTGTGACAGTATTCTAATAATTAAAAATTAAAATTTTTGGCAATAGTTGCTGTGATTTGAATCCTCAGTTTGCTGGTGCCATTGAATAGCACTTTCCTCCTGCCTTGCAGCCTGCTTTGAGCCAGGCCCACCTAGCCAATTGTTGTCAGCAATCATATTTCTGTTAACAGTATTGCAAAAATTGTCAATCATCACTGTTTAGACTGTCAGTAATCAGTCTCCTAGTGTCCTTGAATTGCATCTACCTCCTGCCTGCCATCCTTTTGTGCCAGGCCGTTTTTCCAACTATTTTCACCAATCCTAATTTTTTGTCACAGTATAGTTACTAATTACAATTAAAAAAACTTGATTGTTGATGATCTTAATCCTCAGTTTGCTGGTGCCCTAGAATAGCACTTTTCTACAGCCTTCCAAGTCTGTGTGCCAGGCCTACTTAAAAAATATTTACACCAATCATATTTGTTGTGACAGTATTCTAATAATTAAAAATTAAAATTTTTGGTAATAGTTGCTGTGATTTGAATCCTCAGTTTGCTGGTGCCATTGAATAGTACTTTCCTCCTGCCTTGCAGCCTGCTGTGAGCCAGGCCCACCTAGCCAATTGTTGTCATCAATCATATTTCTGTTAACAGTATTGCAAAAATTGTCAATCATCACTGTTTAGACTGTCAGTAATCAGTCTCCTAGTGTCCTTGAATTGCATCTACCTCCTGCCTGCCATCCTTTTGTGCCAGGCCGTCTTGCCAACTATTTACACCAATCCTAATTTTTTGTCACAGTATAGTTACTAATTACAATTAAAAAAATCTTTATTGTTGATGATCTTAATCCTCAGTTTGCTCGTGCCCTAGAATAGCACTTTTCTACAGCCTTCCAAGCCTGTGTGCCAGGCCTATTTAAAAAATATTTACACCAATCATATTTGTTGTGACAGTATTCTAATAATTAAAAATTAATATTTTTGGTAATAGTTGCTGTGATTTGAATCCTCATTTTGCTGGTGCCATTGAATAGCACTTTCCTCCTGCCTTGCAGCCTGCTGTGAGCCAGGCCCACCTAGCCAATTGTTGTCAGCAATCATATTTCTGTTAACAGTATTGCAAAAATTGTCAATCATCACTGTTTAGACTGTCAGTAATCAGTCTCCTAGTGTCCTTGAATTGCATCTACCTCCTGCCTGCCATCCTTTTGTGCCAGGCCGTCTTGCCAACTATTTACACCAATCCTAATTATTTGTCACAGTATAGTTACTAATTACAATTAAAAAAATCTTGATTGCTGATGATCTTAATCCTCAGTTTGCTTGTGCCCTAGAATTGCACTTTTCTACAGCCTTCCAAGCCTGTGTGCCAGGCCTACTTAAAAAATATTTACACCAATCATATTTGTTGTGACAGTATTCTAATAATTAAAAATTTAATTTTTTGGTAATAGTTGCTGTGATTTGAATCCTCAGTATGCTGGTGCCATTGAATAGCACTTTCCTCCTGCCTTGCAGCCTGCTGTGAGCCAGGCCCACCTAGCCAATTGTTGTCAGCAATCATATTTCTTTTAACAGTATTGCAAAAATTGTCAATCATCACTGTTTTGACTGTCATTAATCAGTCTCCTAGTGTCCTTGAATTGCATCTACCTCCTGCCTGCCATCCTTTTGTGCCAGGCCGTCTTGCCAACTATTTACACCAATCCTAATTGTTGTCACAGTATAGTTACTAATTAAAATTAAAAAAATCTTGATTGTTGATCTTAATCCTCATTTTGCTTGTGCCATTGAATTGCACTTTTCTACTGCCTTCCAGCCTGTGTGCCAGGCCCAACTATCCAATTAGTGCTAGCAATCATATTTCTTTTTACAGTATTGCAAAATTTGTCAATCAACACTGTTTTGACTGTCAATCTGCAGTCTACTAGTGCCCTTGAATTGCATTTTCCTCCTGCCTGCCTGCCTGCCTGTGTGCCAGTCCCAACTAGCAAATTAGTGCCACCACTCATATTTATTGTAACAGGATTGGAATTTTTGTTAATCATAACTGTTTTGACTGTGATTCTTCAGTCTCCTAGTGCCATTGAATTGCAGTTTCCTTTCTCCCAGCGTGTGTGCCAGACAGGCCCATTTGCCAAATAGTGCCAAACAATCATATTTGTTGCCACAGTACTAGTAATATTTAAAAAAATTAACAATTTGTGATTTTTAAAACATCTGTCTTTTTTGTTGTTGTCAGTCTCACAGCGTATACTGCAGTGACGTGCATTCATAAGAGGCAGGGGAGGCAGCGCCTCCCCTGGCCAATGTGGGTAATTCACTATTTTTTATTAATAATAATAAAATTAAAAAATGTTCAATTTTTTTTTTAAAAAAAATGTTTTTTTGGTTTCTCACTGACCCCCCCCCCCCTACCCCCCCCCCCCAACCCTGCCTGTGTTGTGTTTACTACATTTTTTTAAAGTCTCTACACAGTACCGGTCACATCACATTCATATTGCGCAAGGAAATGGAGGCCAGCTACCCTTCCATTGCGCAATATGAATGTGTATAGTATGGGCTGCTAGAGAGAGAGTGCCACAGTGCCATCTAGTGGCTAAGCTCTCACTCTCATTGCAGCCCATACTGCTCCCACCGGAGGCTAGCCTCGGGAGCACAGTGCCAGCCCTTTAACCAATCAGAAGGCTGGAGAGCTTCTGGTGCTGGTTTGGGGCGGGCTAAATTGCCTGGCGGCAAATGCGAGAGCGGGAGGCACAGAAGCATCACTGTGACCACTGTGACTGAGTGACTGTCAGAGACAGACTCTGGTGACTGGTCACTGGTGGTGTGGCAGTGCGTGTTTTGGCGTGCTGAGTCTGCTGAGCTGACAGGTGTGACTGTCTGTGACTAAGGAGGCGCATTGTCAGAGCATGGCTGGCTGGGAGTCTTCAGTCTGGGACCCGCATCAGACACAGAGAGTGACTGTGTGTGACACACACAGTGAGACCAACAAGAAAAGTTAAAAAACTTCATATCATCAGGATCAGGTAGGTACTTACTAACGGGTTAGGGTAACAGCTGGGCAAGAGAGTTAGCTTCACTCACTGACAGTCACACACACTAGTCTAGTTTAATATTGTTTCCCACGGGGCAAATAAAGTACAGTCATGTTTCACATCTGCAGTGAAGGTTTCCCCTCATGGTTGGTTGCACCTTGTGTGTCCTAATTTCCTTAATTAATTTGATAGATAAACTTGAAATGATGCTCAGGGTTGTAGCCAGCTTAGCTGTGCACAACCACCATTAGGATTAGTATAAGAATGTGCCTATTCAGCTTTCCTTCGATCTCTGCACAGTGCACACTTCTGAATAGCAGAGTACTCAGTGCTGCTGAGCTGGAGTTTCTTAGCTTTCTACGGGGCTTTGTTTTTCCTGGTGCTATCTGATGACTCACTGGTATGGTATGCAGTGTATGCACTATGCAGCCTGCGACTCACCTCATACACAGTGTGACAGGAGCAGAGTCAGACACATCCAGCCCAGGAATCACCCACCCACATCAGCTCCTTCTCACACCCTGCAGGTTATCCACAAATCTTAATGTATATAATTTGC